>NC_091950.1:333032339-333054839 GCF_031021105.1 Erythrolamprus reginae | reverse complement strand
AAGGCCCTCCCCTGCGGCCCTGCCAACCTGCATTGCTTGGTTGACAGGACCTGGAGGAGGCCAACTCTGTGTGTTCTGGGTGGGAAAGGTTCTGATCTCCGGGGGCAGTTGATTCCAGAAGGCTGGGGCCACCACAGAGAAGGGGCCCGCCAGACGACATTGTTTTAGTCGATGGGACCCAGAAAAGGCCAACTCTGTGGGACCTAATCAGTCGCTGGGATTCGTGTGGCAGAAGACGGTTCTGAAGGTATTCTGATCCGATGCCATTACCAACACTTTAAATTGTGACCAGAAACTAATCGGCAACCAATGCAGGCTGCGGAGTGTCCAAGGTCCCTTCCAGATTCGATTCTATTCTGTTCTGTTTTTTCTGGTTCTCTGTCTATTCTATTCATGTCGGGTTTTCATCCTGGAATGCAAATTTTCCAATCTGAGAAAAAGTAAGGCTAGAGATCATACTGTGCTTTAAATGCTTGTTTTGTCATCAAGGGTGCATGAAGTCAGCCTACTTCTGTGAATTTGAGCACTTTGTTGATTCTTGTTCAGAATTCTGATGTTATTTCATAATATGCACCATCCAATTGCAACATTGGGAAGCTAAAAAATATACCTGCTGGCACATTTTTCTGATGCATATCAAGACCACTTGCCTCAGTCATGCCTTGAAGACATCCAAGGATGATTAAATTATGATACATAACCCAGCTGCCTCCCAAATTCCGGCTATGGGCAGATAGGTTTTTGAGCTGATGGCAAATTGTGATGCCTCGCTGAGTAGTAAAAACAACAACAGCAACGGAAATTGTATAGCCTGAAACTACGCATACTGTTTAAAATGATGTCACTCTTTTACTAATAGGGTTGAGTAACAGGTTTTTCTTTTTTGCAAAATAAAAAAAATGCTAATTATAAATATGCTATTATATATTTATTAAAAGGGGATGCAAAGAGTTCAAGATATTTCTTTGTTCCTTTTTCTCTACTTTCTTGTGAAGTGGAGAAAAAAAAATGCTCTTCCAACAAATCAGAACTAATTAAGTTGAAAGTAAACTGTGGCTTCAGGGAGAAATATTTTTGCATTTATAGGCTGTTTCTCAAAAGCTGATTTTATCTTGGGATTTTTCTAAATGACGTTTTTCTCATAGTTGCTACACTTATCCATGGAAGTTTACATGTCCAGATACTATCAACATTAAAATCTGCCCCACATATTTGCTTCTTCTGTTTACTTACCAGAAAAATATCCATAAGGGAATGAATCATGGAAGACCCATAGTCTTATTTGAACAATCCAATTAAAGTCTGAAACCTTTTCATTTTAATTGTGCTTGGCAGAGAAAGAAACAAAATTTAATCCTAGAAGAAACAGTACAGTGGTACCTCTACCTACGCCTCTACCTAAGAACTTTTTTAGGTGAGAATTGGGTGTTCAAGATTTTTTTGCCTCTTCTTAAGAACCATTTTCTACTTAAGAACCCGAGCCTGGAAAAATTTCCCAGGAAATTTGAGAGCGGCACAAAGGCCCAGCAAGTTTCCTGCCATTCCCCTTGGGTTTCTCTCTCTGGCACAGTGTATGGGAGGCAGCCTCGCCGCGGGTGTATGGGAGGCACGTGCTCCTCCTTGCCACCTCAGAGTCCCTCTTTTTTTTAAGCCTTAAAGTTTTGGATTCTTTTTTATTCCCCTCACCTCACCTTCTTCCTTCGGCAGCAACTGTCCTCCTCCTCTTCTTCTTCCTCCTCCTCCCCCAATTCCGAGCTTTTATTTCTTTCCTAATGGGTTTGCACGCATTATTTGCTCTTACATTGATTCCTATGGGGAAAATTGCTTCTACTTACAAACTTTTCTACTTAAGAACCTGGCCACAGAACAAATTAAGTTCTTAAGTAGAGGTACCACTGTACAGTGTTCTGATAGTAAGGCCAGTTCACATGCTACCTATATGAACCATCTTTATTTTTTACTAAGGGTTGTTTTCCGTCTTTACTATCAACTAGATTTGTAGATATAAGTGGGTGATCTCTGTCATGGGATGTTTCTTGTCTTCATTTTTGCCCACCAAAACCAAGGATTATCCAGACCCACTGTTTCCGGGCAGTTCACCATTCAACCAAATGCAAACAAATATATTCCTTCAAGCATTGTTTGAACCTGCCAAACAATATTCATTTCCTTGTTTTGCTTCTGGTTTACAGTATACAAATACTGTATGTACTACTTTCTTTTTAAAAAAATAGATTTATTCTGATTTAAACCATCAGGGTCGAAGCTGCAGTGCATGCAGAAACATCCTTAATTTGCAAGGAGGAAATTGCTGCAGTGGCAGAGAGAATGTTGCATTATAAACATGGGCAAGACCAACATTTTCTTACTAAGAGAGAATCCTGCCTTTGAGAAATTATTGAAAGAGTTCATCTTCCCCAGAGAAACATTTTCAAGCTCTTTTCTCTGTTCTCAACTTTGGGGAAGAATTTCAGAGGCAGTACATCTCCCAGACCACAAAAGGAAAAAGGCTGAGCTACAAGAAAGCTGGATCTCTCCTAAAGATGCTATTCTCTTCCACACAGGAGGCTGGTGAAGGCTTTTCTTTTATCTTTGAAAATATACCTTTAAATATACAGGTAGTTCTCATTTAACAATAGCGATCATTGGAAATTGCAACAGCACTGAAAAAGTATCTTTACAGCCATCACAGTGTCTCCGTAGTCATGTGGTTGAGATTTAGGTGCTTCGCAACTAGCAAACATTACAAACGTTGAATTTAATTAAGAAGTAAACGATTGTACAATTTTGAATAAAAATCCTGGGAGGTGAATCCAACACATCTGGAAACCATCAGATCAGAAGAAACAGGTCTAATGTACTGATAGAAACATAGAAACATAGAAGACTGGCGGCAGAAAAAGACCTCATGGTCCATCTAGTCTGCCCTTATACTATTTCATTTGATATTTTCATACCAACTTTGTCCAGTATAGAAGTTGCACATCCATCAATTTAAATCTTCCACACTATCTTCTCTCTTATTTTTTTTTTACTTTTAAAATGATGGCATTAACAGAACTTCACATAATGTTCCAAATACATTGAAAAATGTAAACATAGTTAGAGAATTCTCTGAATTACTGTATCCGTTTTTTCTCCTCAACTGATGAACTATAACAAGATAGTGGCATTGTCTGAGAAACTTCTCCTTATGTCCAAGATTGTTTTCCGAGCTGGGAATGACAAGTTTTGGATAAAATGAATCATGAGTATCCTATGTACCTACGAGGGTGACCCAGAACATAATGCACCACATTTTTTTCTTCAACAATTATTTATTGAACACAATGAAACTTGCACACAAGAAAGAATAATGTTTCTTCTACACTCCCTATTTTGCCACGTAATTTCCGTCCAGTTCTATGGCCTTCCTCTAGCAAGACACAAGGTTGTGTATGCCCTGTTGGTACCACTCCTTGTTCTTGTCAAGAAGCCTTGGAGCTCTGCCAAACCATCTTCTAATGGCCTCATCCTCTGTGCCCAGTGACTAACCGTACTTCTGTCGACTGCAGATTCTCCATAAACTTTGTGAATGTTTGTGAATGTTCCCAACAGTTTCTTTCTCTGCAGTGAGAAATTCAATGACGACATGCTGCTTGTAACGTACATCACTTACAGACACCATTTCAAAACACTGCTGCAGTTACACTATCTGTCTGAAGAAATGCAAAATTTACACAGGCACTCATGACAATTCAAATAATGTATATCTAAAGTTTCGCATTCGTACCATTACTGTAGGCTGAGAAAATAATTTGGTGCATTATTTTCTGGGCAACCCTCGTAGTAACTGGTAACTTTATGTCACTTCAGTTCTGTATTGCACGAAAAATGTCTTCCTCTTATGATTATCCTTCAAATAAAATATTCTATTGCAATAAACACATGGGAGAATTTCTACCCTCACCAACATGTTTTTACCTTTTCCTTTTATTGATTACACTCTTGCTAGCAATAATCAATGTCAATTGATTGTTGCTAACCCAAATGTATTCCAGACAGATTTGCTACACATTATGGAGAAGGCAAACTGGACAGCAGATTGCAAGTATTAATGAAAAACCACGTTTATTCCTATGTAAAATGCTGCCCTACGTAGGAGAACAAACTAACAATATTTCACTTCTCTTAATTTTTATGTTTTTGAACTGTACCCTTCCAGAAAGCTGCTTCAAATTTATAATAATTGACCCCCAGCAACTAACATATTATTTACTAATGAGCTGGTATTTATTTCTTTGGCGTGCACATCTGTACTTATTCAAACAAGACCATGTTCCGTATATATATTAGCTGATCATTACAAACATGTTTTGTTTCAGATTAGTTTTCTGTGGGAGGAATGGCTCAGTCCAACAAACTAATTGGGACTTTGACAGAAGCCAACAGAGGGGTGACTGTATGGGAGAGCAAAAGTCAAGGAATTGGGTCTCAATGGGACAGGGATGGGGAAGCTCCAAATGTATGACTTTGTTGTTAACACTCCTTGCATGTGTTTTCAATAACCAAGTAGTATTAATTCAATATACAATAGCTTCTAAATGAAGCTTTCAAACATCAGAAGTATATTCAAGAATCTTGATTTAAAGCATATACAGTTCTTCGTGAGTTTAAGTTATTATGCATAACAGGACAAGATAAATTTAGTGCAGAAACTGGTAAAAAACTTAGCCATCTTTTTTATTTGCTTGTTTATTTAATTTCAAGCAAGATCCTTGTGGAAAATTTAAAATTCTGTGAAAAACATGAGGTTTTCATAGTTGCGGCTATTTATTTTTTTTAATATATCAACCCTTCCTCAACTTGGATATTCTTCTGATAGGCTGGTTTCATTTCCCAGCTTTCTCAACAATGATCTTGCTGACTGGGAGTTTTGGGAGGTGAATTGTAGAACAGTGTTTCCCAACCTTGGCAACTTGAAGATATCTGGACTTCAACTCCCAGAATTCCCCAGCCAGCAAATGCTGGCTGGGGAATTCTGGGAGTTGAAGTCCAGATATCTTCAAGTTGCCAAGGTTGGGAAACACTGCTGTAGAAGACCCAGTTCAGGGATTATTTTTTGGGGGTATTTTTTTTATATTTTTTCCACATATATCCATACAAATATCAAAGCATATATCTACAAACATATCAAAAAAATAGTGCCTAAATCCATATTCCTAATCATTTCTATATCCATACTTACATCTTTTTCTTTTTAATAAATCATTAGTCTGCATTCAAGTCTCCTTTTCTCACTCCCCTCATACAGTCTCCATCTCTCCCATCTACCTTCCTTCTCCTCTCTCCAACCTTCCTTCCTTCCTATCTCCTCTCCCCCTTTAGCCTTCTCCAAATACTACTTCCTCACTCCCCTTCTTAACCATTCCTTGAGTGATTTCTGCTTTAAAGGGGAAACCCCCCCTGTTAATATGGTATTTTAAAATAACTTGTTTCCTTAATCTTTTCCCTGTTTTCACATAATCTTGAACATATTTATAATTATCTTCAGTTTTAGGAAATCCTCCACCAAGTCCTCTTGTTTTGTTTTGTTTTTTTTCTCCTTCATTTTTCTGAAAAAAGGCAAGTTTTAAGGAGAGATCATTCTGAAATTAATTAATTAACTAACTAATTAATTAATTAATTAATTAATTAATTAATGGGGAATTAATTAGGGAATAAAGGAAGCAAGAAAGGAGGGGAAATGGTTTCTGGGAACAAAAAAATTCTTGGCTACTTGACACTAATGGAGGTGGATAAGTGAAGATCACAAGAAGGGAGAAGTCCAATTCTATGACTAGAACGATCGAAGTGGCAAAGTCAGTGAAGGGCTACCAAAAATGTTACTACCACACTGTGGGCGTGGCTTATGCGGGACACTCTGCAGTTTCTTTCAACATCTTTCAGTGCAAATTGGGTGCTCTCGGGTGGAGTTCCATTTTTGCTTCCCCACTGGGTTCCCCCCCATCCAGGCAGTAGCCCATCCCTGGGCAAAGTGGTAGAACAGCTTGACAATTCTCCCAAGTGTTTGCACATAGTTTGAAGTAGTGAGAAAACTCTGCAACACTTTAAGCATAGGTGTATCATAATTAGTGTGACTAGAAAAGTAAGAATGATTTGCCCAGCAACATACTAGATAGATTATGATAGAAGACAAGAGATTTGAAGATTGCTGCAAGAGACATTCAGAAACTGGGTAAAAAAATTCACTGAGTTACATTTTTAAAAAATGTTATATTTTAGGTTGATTTAAAAGTTACACATTTAAAAATATAATCTCAGTGTAGAAGGAGAATGGGTGCAAAAACCAGAGGTGGGATCCTCTCAGTTTGGATCAGTTTGCCTGAACCAGTAGCAGCTCACTGATGATGTCACAATAACTTCCAGCACATGTGGTAGATAAATCCACAGTAACTGAATTTAAACATGCCTGGGATAAACATATATCCATCCTAAGATAAAATACAGAAAATAGTATAAGGGCAGACTAGATGGACCATGAGGTCTTTTTCTGCCGTCAGACTTCTATGTTTCTATGTTTCTAATAACATCACAGAACTGGTTAGGTTGGTGCTGGTCCATTGGTGCCGCTATTTTTATTATTATTATTTTTACTTTTTTAAAAAAATTCTTCTGAACACTTGCAGAAGCTGAGTTTCCAGCACTGTGCATACGGTTGCTAGCTTGTTTTTGGCTTTTTATTTTTTTAAATATTGTTTTAAAAATTTCATCACTGCGCATGCAGGTGCACGCCCACAAGGAATGGCCACATGACACGGGAGGAAGTGAACTGGAAGCGAGGTAAATTTGAACCCAGCCCTGCTAGAGACATATGTGATCATCTAAAATTATTATGAACTGAAAGGTAAATAGTACTTTTTAGCTAAATTACCCATAGAAGAGAAGCTGTGAAGGATGCAGAAGAAATTCAACATTTATGCAACAAAAAATGTAAAATTCGGAAAATTGCCAAATAATTAAATACCAGTGTGACATGTGATAAATCTCCCTTTAAAATGTGGAAATCATATAGAAATGGGGGAAAGAAAAGAAACTCTGGAATGATAACCACAGAAGGAGGAGCAAAATGTTTAAAGGTACAGATACAAACATTTTTTTCAATCAAGAGTAAGGAAACGTTCTCGGAGATAATACAATCTTTAAACAATGTATGTTTTAGACAGCGTCAAAAGAGGACTAATAAATCAACACAGAGTGAAATGAATATTTTGCCTCTGTCTCTGCTGTGGGAAGAATCTGGGTATGTCGTCAAATACAAATCAAAATTTTTGGGGTGCGGTGGCTTTGGAGAAGAGCTAACTGTGAAGAGCTGTGTCAAATAATCGTAACAATGGAACAAAATGTAGAGATAATTGGCACATTAAAAATTAACAAGTCATCATAGCCAGTTGGCTGTCATTCAAGAAAGAACTCTAAATAACTGTAACGTAAAACTGCTGCCATTTTAGCCAAAATAGACAAGTTAGCAATAAAGTCAATTTTCTTGCCAGAGCATTGGTGATAAGCAGTATAGTTTAATTTTTTTTAAAGGGAAATTGATATCCAAGAAATCAACTGCATTCGCTATTTTTAATTTTGCAACAAATTGAATGTGAAATGACCCTGAATGGACAACTGAAAAAAGATGGAAGTATGCCAAATTTTAAAATGGGATTCAGGGTTTCAGATGGAAATCCAGGCACAATGATTTTACCTATTTGAGATAAAAGTAGTCCTTGGTGTATGATCACAACTGAGCTCAAAATTTCTGTTCCTAATGAGTTATTGAATGGATTTTGCCCCATTTTACAACCTCTCTTGGCACAGTTACAAACGGAATCACTGTTAAGTTAGTAAAACCACTGTTAAATGATTCTGACTTCCCCATAAACTTTGCTTGTCAGAAGGTCACAAAAGATGACTCCTCAACCATCATAAATATGAGTCAGTTGCCAGATGTCTGAATTTTGATCACATGATCATGGAGATGCCACCACAGTCATAAGTGTGAAAAATGGTTGTCATTTTTTTCAGTGCCGTTGTAACTTAAACTGTCACTAAAGCAGTGGTTCTCAATCTTTCTAATGCCGCAACCCTCAGGTTCCTCATGTTGTGGTGATCCCCAACCATAAGTCTAGCGCCAATTCTCCCAACTGAGCTTTAAGCTGATTGGCAGGGAAGGTCAGAGGGACACTCCCATTGTAAACGCCTGATTGGTCGGATTGTAAAAATATGTTCCAAGGTGCCAGAATAGAAGCTTTAGTTTAACACCATGGGAAATTTGTCTTTTTCTGTGTTCTTAGGCAACCCCCCAGGTTGAGACCACTGCAATAAAGAAACTATTGTGGGTTGAGGGCTACCTGCACATAGGTGGAAGGCATTACTGAAAATAAACTTTCACTCAGACAAGACGCTGATGAATAATCAGCATGGCTTCTCCCCAGGGAAGAGCTGTCTTACTAACTTTATAAAATCCTCTGACAATATCAACAAGGAAGCAGAGCCCTAATAGATAAAAGATTTTTCAATAGTTTTTTTCACAACAGTTCTCTGCAAAGATTTGTAACCAATTTAAAGTCATGGGCTCCTGCAAGTTTCCTCCTGTGAATCTAGAATTGTAAATTAATGGAAAGCAGAAAATGATTGGAGAGTTGTTACAATAGCAAAGTGAAGTGGTAGCATTTTTTCCTTCCCTAGCCAGGATTTATACTATGTGTGATGTTTCTTTAAACATCTTAATAAATTATCTTTCGTTCCGAGGCAAGCTCTTGAAGGGGAGAAATGAGCAATTTTTAAAAATGACCGTAAAAAAAGTTTCCACTTGCAGTCTAGGAGCTAATTTAGAGATACAGTTGTATGTGTGTGTGTAAATACATGAAGTACAAGTACAATGAACCAACACATTTTCTGCATCAAACATACAGGCAACAAACTGTGGGCTAATTCTCCTTTTTTTTTCAAAGATGAAATTGCTCAACAGCAGGATTCCCGCTAGGTATGATAATAATCCTGTTACTGGAAAAACACTTTTGCAAGGATTTCCTTTAGGATGCTTTCACTTGGGGTTGAATATTGAACAGAAGGACACAGACCTTTGACGAGATTATTGTTCAGGGAAAGACACACTGCTTATGTACCCCCACAACAAGTTCATGAAATCCCCTATAAACTGGGAACTTCTCCAAACTTCTCCACTCCTGTAAAAAAATAATTCACAAATTCTCCTTTGTGAAACTGATGGAACAATTGATGAGGGGATTTCTCACGAAGGCACAAATATATAACAACGAATCCTAATTTCAGATATGAATAAATGCATGAGAGACAGAACAGGTCAGATTGGGATGAGGAGGCAGGGTTAATTTCATGGCTAAGAGAAGATTTGGGTTGTATTTGAGGCTGAAATGTAGTAGAATAGAAGATATTCTAAAATAAAAGTACAAGGAGCAATAGAAATGGGCTTCAAAAGTTCAGGGTCAAGAATTGGGTCAAAATGAATCCAAATTTCTTGATGGGATTTATTGATGGCATATGTTAACAGGGGAGTACTATAGGACAGTGGCCCCCAACCTTTGGAGCCCAGGGATCAGATTCAGAAGAAAAAATGTCTTCCATAGATACATGCAATTCAGATCCTGCACATGTGCAGATGAATCTTCGCTTGCTTGCCCATCACTTTTATGGCCTAGTTCCTAACAGGCTATAGACCAGTTCTAATCTGTGGCCTGGGGGTTGGAGACTCTTATTATGGGAGCTGCATAAGTACAGGAATTTTATTCAGCCTAAAACTCTCCAGATATGTTAGAATAGCAACTACTTCTTTGGCCTTGTAACTCTGCACAGAGTGTAGAACACTAAAGTAGAAAAACACTGCTCTCTGTATTTGAGGCAAGAATTGGTGCTGACTTAAAGAAGGAATAGATTTTAACTGTGATTTTAAGAATTGGTGCTGACTTAAAGAAGGAATAGATTTTAAGATTTTAACTTAAAGAAGGAACACATTTTAACTATGTTATAAAATGCGGGAATTCAGGAAGCGTTAAAAGAGAACAAGATTGATGTTCAGTCAGGAATATCATTATGACAAAGCTCTAGGAATTTTTGTATTCCAGGAACACGTGTTAGGTGAAATGTTTTTCCTAGTTAATGCTGTTTTATCTTCTCAAGTTACCTCTGTCAACATCTCATCAGTTTTAACATTGGAATGGCACACAGACTTTCATTCATTTGATATTGAGCAAATTTACCTAGATGTAAATATCCTGTTTAGGAACTGATATTGCTTTAGTCTCTCCACTTGAAGGAGCTGCAAGAAGAGCCCTATCAATTTTTGGTCACTTTTTTAAAAGGAGAAAAATTGTGTTAAAAAGCAACTAGAAAGATAAAAGAAGTGGGGGACAAATTGACTGGTTCAGAATTGTCTCAGAATAAACTTAAAGTAATCCCTATGTTTAGAAAGCAGATCATTTCATTAAACCAGGTTAAACTTGAAATCAGGCAAAGGTTTTCCAATAAATAAAATCAACCCCTCTCCCTCCCTTCCTCCCTGCTTTTCCTTTAAAAGCTCAAGACACCATATAGCATTCTTTCCTGCTTTCCCCCACAACTTCGAGAGAGATTTGGCATATTTCTCACAATGTGTAATTAATTTATGGAATTCATTACCACTGTTTATATTTTGCAACCAGTGTAGATTGCTTTAGAAGGCCTTTAAAATGCACATATAGAGGGTGAGTAATTAATAATTATTTCCTTCAATATTAAATTGGAACTACCATGTTCAAGGTTACAATATCATTAAATATATCTTTTGAATCATTGTTGACTCTTGGTGACGGACAAATCCCTGAAGTTTTCTTGGCAAGATTTCAGAAGTGGTTTGTCATTGCCTCCTCCTTCTTCTTTTTTTTTTAGTTATTTTTATTGATTTTTAACCATTTTTAGATACACACAACATAAAACAAGTGTATAGTGAAAAAGTGCCCACCACCCGACAAACATACATACAGTAGTCCCTCACTATACCGCGCTTCACCTACTGCGGCTTCACTTCATCGCGGGTTTCTGAGGAAGTCGATCGGCAGATTTAAACAGCCTGCCCAACTCGATCGGCAGGTTTAAAAAAAAAAAAAAATCTAAAATTGTAAATACTGTATTTAAATACTGTATCTAAAATAAATACTGTGTGGGATGGGTTTATAAACACTTAAAACAATGAAAACTTACCAAACAATTACAATATAAATACTTAAATAAGTACTATCAGTCGATAAATTCCCCATCGCGGATTTCACCTATCGCGGCCAGGTCTGGAACGTAACACCAGCGATAGGTGAGGGACTAGTGTACACCAAATCGGGGGTATTTCTTGTATAAACCATTTTTACCCAAGAGCAATGAATCTATTTACATGTTATAGAGTGATTCCAATTTATTCCTTGTAGCTTGGTCTCAGATTCTACTCGCCATATATCGTCTTACCTTGTCCCACAGTCATTGCCTCCTTTTTAGGGTTGAGACGATGTACCGTAACTTGCCCAGGGCCACACAGTTGATTTTGTGGCTACTGTGGGATTAAAACTCGTAGCCCAGTTTCTTAGCCACTACACCAAACTGACTCTCATAGCAATGAATGTTAGCTGGATATTTATAGTGCTGCAAATGCTTCCTTGATGAAAAAAAAAAGATGCCGAGATGCCTTTTTAGTCTGATCCAGCAAGGTTCTTCTGATTTCTTGTGATATTTAGATGACAATCATATGCTGCAACGTCCTGCCTGTCAACGACTACTTCAGCTTCAACTACAACAACACAAGAGCACACAACAGATACAAGCTTAATATTAACCGCTCCAAATTGGACTGTAAAAAATACGACTTTAGTAATCGAGTTGTCGAAGCATGGAACACATTACCGGACTCCGTAGTATCTTCCCCTAACCCCCAAAATTTTACACTCAGACTATCCACAGTTGACCTCTCCAGATTCCTAAGAGGTCAGTAAGGGGCCTGCATAAGTGCACTAGAGTGCCTTCCGTCCCCTGTCCTATTGTGGCTCCTATATCTCATATATCGTATCTACTATTCTTCTATTCTATTCTTCTTATACTACTCTCATAATATCCTTCTATTCTCTAATTGATATATGTTCTATTCCTAAATTTTCACTTCTATTCTTTCTCTAATATATTTTACTCGAGTATAACCTCTATAACCTTCATTGTGTATTGTTGTGCATTGGAATAAACAAACAAACAAACAAACAAAAAATCATTATTGAATAGAAGGGTGAACGCTGCTCACACAGCCTTACTTAGTCTAAAAATCTGAAGAACTGCAATTTACATCATTTCCAACTAGATGGACTATGCCAAAGGTGGCAAACCTTTTTTTGCTCAGGTGCCAAAAGGGTGTGTGAGTGCACTATAGCACGCATGTACGTGCCCACACCCATAATGCAGTGCTGTCCTCCCCATGCATACATGTACACACACACACACACACCATGCTGCATCCACACACTTGATTCAGATCACACTAAAGCCTTTGACTTCACCATCCCCAGGCTTCAGGAAAGCCTCCGGAGCCTGTGGATGACAAAAAACAAGCCCAATGGCTAACTGGAAGTTCATTTCTGAACTTCCGGTAGGCCTGTTGTGTCCATTTTTTGCCATCCACAGGCTCCGGAGGCTTTCCTGAAGCCTGGGGAGGGTGAAAAATGGCCTTCCCCTACCCCGTGGAACACCGAAAATCAGCTAGCCAGCATGCACACACTGGAGCTGACATAGAGTGATGCCTCACATGCCCTCAGATATGGCTCCGTATGCCGCCTGTGGCATGCATGCCATAGATTTTCCATCATGGGACTATGCTAACTACAAACCAGTAATGGGCTCCTATGGGAACAGTCAGGAATGCAGTTCCGGTAGCAAAATTTGGAGCTCCACCCCAGAGCACCCAATTTGCACTGAAAGATATTGGAACAAAATGCATAAGCCACACCCACAGCGTGGTAGTAAAAATTTGGTAGCCCATCACTGCTACAAGCCAATAGGAACAGAAAACGCTAATGAGCAAAGGCCCCCTCTCTCCATGAAGCTTGGCGTGAAGAATGTATCTGAATTAAAAATTATGTTCTGGTTTTCATTTAATTCTATTGATTCAACTGTACACTTTCCAGCCAAGGAAGACAAAACAAAAGTCTTCTCTCTTTTTTTTTTAAATTTTATTTACAAATATAATACATGGTACATAGAATACAAAAAAACATTACATTACATTACATCCAGTAAGAAAAATAAGAAACACCGAAAACAAAAAGAAAAAAGAAAGAAAAAAAGAAAACAAAACAGGACAAAACAACCCCCCCCCCCGAAACCTATATATTAAAATAAAGGTGTGTACAGGATCAGTATCTATATTCTTCCGAAACTATGTAAATTTTCTTTAGATTCAGTAACAGTTTTTTTATCAAAAAAGAAAGAAAAGAAAAAAGACAGTTTGATTTTTTTAGACATTCACCTCATTTGGTAAATCATAACATTATCTTACTTGCTCTTTTTGTTTTCATCAGGGATATATATATATATATATATATATATATATATATATATATATATATATATATATATATATATATATATATATATATATATATTACATGTTCATATTGTAATTAGCGAGGATTTTTTCTTTTTTCTAGCCAGTGGTAGAGTAAATTCCAACAATCATAGAATTGTGAGTCATCTTTACCTTTAATTTTTAGGGTCAGTTTAGACATTTCTGCACATTGAGTTATTTTTTCTAATATCAATTCATCTTGGGGGTTTTCCACTTTTTTCTACTTTTTTCTTCTCTCTCCTTGATGAAACAGTCACTTGTGTCATGCCATTACGATTAAAATTTGAACCAAGTTTTCCTCCTTCCAGGATGCTGCCTGAATGATACAATTATAAAACTGGAATTGATCAGAGCAAAACAGTCCTTCCTTGCCCACAATCCTGCAAGAAGAGCCTGGACAGCAAGACTGTCAAGGGCAAATTGCAGAATAGTAAAGCTGTCATTATTCTGTTAGTTATCATTATTATTACCAAATAATAAATGGAAGTTTTCTTCTCAATAGTAGAAATAACAGATTTTGTCCAGATCAGCAGGACCGCAGAGAAGCCAGATGCAGGGCAGGTAAAGGTGGGATCAAAGGAAAAACCCCTATTTACAGACGTTTGCAGCTCAGCTCACTCTCTTAACATGTCAGGGTTGCTGTCCATGGTTACTGCTTGATATCCACAGCAACCCATCAGGAGGAAGAAGGCAAATCTGCAATAGTGAATGCTTCAATGACACAGCGACCCAGACTAATTGTTCTCTCTCTTTCTTACTCTCTAAATAGGTCATCTGTTAATCAAATCTTATAGTAGAAGTAAAAGGAAGCAGGCGTGCCTTTATTACCATTCTGTCTTTCTTTTTCTAACAGTCCTGGAAGTGTCAAGAATTACGAGTTTTGATGACATAGTGGTTGGAGTGCAGTACTGCAAGCTGCTTCTGTTGACTGCTGGCTGTAGTTCACCAGTTCAAATCTCACCATTGGCTCAAGGTTGACTCAGTCTTCCATCTTTCCAAGGTGGGCAAAATGAGGACCCAGATTGTTGGGGGCCACTCTGTAAACCACTTAGAGAGGGTTGTAAAGCAGTGTGAAGCGATGTATAAGTCTATGTACTATTGTTATTATTTGTTCCCCTACCTCCCTTATCAAATTGCAGTCCTACAATCATAGGAAAAGGAGACAAGAGAATGCCAGGTGAAATTTCTGTGCTGTGATTGATGTATGGTTTGTGCCACATGCCAGAAAAGGGTGGATGCTCACAAAGTGGTTGCCAACATGTCCCAACACTTGAATACTTATATAAAGGTTGGAGATTAAATCTCTGTTACACAATGCAGGAGTCTGATCCAGTGTCATTTTGCCTTTTTGTTTCCTTTCTGCCAATAATGGGCTGCTGCCCTCGGGTTGGGGATGCAGTGGGGGTACTAGGTCTATGCACTATTTATTGAATGCTTAATAGTTTTTTAATTGTCCTTCCTTCTCTAGTACCTTAGCATGATCCTTAATTACTTTTAAAATAGGAAATAATTATATACTATGCTTTTACCCATAAATGCTTTATTATTATTATTATTGTTGTTGTTGTTGTTGTTGTTGTTGTTTTTATTGTGTTGTGAGCAGCCCCGAGTCTACGGAGAGGGGTGGCATACAAATCTAATAAATAAATAAATTATTATTATTATTATTATTATTATTATTATTATTATTATTATTATTTATTAGATTTGTATGCCGCCCCTCTCCGTAGACTCAGGGCGGCTCACAATAATAATAGTACAATACATAACAAATCTAATAATTAAATAGTCACTAAACCCCCCTTATTTAAAGAAACATACACACAAACATACCATGCATAAACTGTATAGGCCCCTTTAATCTTTTTAATCATTATCTAGAACTGAACTTTTATAACAATTAAAGAAAATGGCGTCGCTTGCCTTGTGATTTCAGTACAAAACCTTAAAATGTTACTGTGCTCCTCAACAAATAATGCTGTCTAGCTTTTGTCCTTTTTGTGGCTATTCAAATAATGTGACTTAATCAACTGAAAAAGAGTCCAAACAACTATTTGAAAACTTATCTTGGTCAGTAAGCCACTCCCATCCAGTCACATGACCTTTAAGCCACCCCGATCACATGATTGTCAAGCCACTCCCATCTGGTCACATGGCTGGCAAGCCACTCCTGCTCGGTCACATGACCATCAAGCCACACCCACAAAACAAGCCACACCCACAGTATGGCAGTAAAACTTTTGGCAGCCCATTATTGCTTTCTGCATTCCTGTGTATCACTTGTGAAAATGTAGAAATATTCCAAATGGAGCATCTTATCACAGATTGGTCCTAATTGCAAAGACTAAAATGTGTCAGCACTTTTTCCCTATCTTGCCTTAGCAGAGATGGGAGAGCTCTGGTGAGAAATCATTCCGCTGAATGTAAATCTCAGTCTCGCTTTTGTCTTCAGAGTTATACAATAGCAGAATTCACTGGCAAACAAAACACATTTGCAAACTATGACATCTTCTGCAAAGATGTGCTTAATCTCAACTTGACTTTTTTTTTTGTTGCAAAGAGTCAAAATTGTTCATTGCATTTAAAAAACAAGAACACAGTCCAAATTACTAGTTTCAAAGCAAAAAAAAAAAGTAATGAAATGACAGAAGTAGGGGGGGGAAGCACAAATATTAAAAGGTCGGTTGTAATTTGATTACCTTACATGGATCCCTAAAAGCAGACTTTAGACGGGCCCAACTGAATCTCTGGTAAACTATTTCAATCAATCAGAATGGAAATAGAAGGGACCGTTGAGGTCTTCTAGTGCAACCCTCTGATGTTACGAGAACAAATTCTACCACTTTTTCTAACACAACCTTTTTCTCACACAAAGTCCTCAGTCCAAACTCACAGCTTGACTTCCTATTGGATTCATTCCTTAATACCATTTCTCAGGGAAACCCACCACGATGTAAATCCAAAAAGCTGAGAGGGAATAACAACAATTAGTTCCCTGGTATTAGCTGTCCTCTGCCTGTACTCCTATTGCTGCCACTATGTATAAAATGAATCATCTTCAAAACATCTGCCTAACAGGGGGAGGAGAAGGTTTTTTGTGTGTTCTTTTATGTGGAGAATTTGTATGCGTGTGCAAACAGACACATACAGACAGCTTTTCACCCATCACCTGCTACCACATGTGATCCTTCTGAACTAAGAAAATAGAGTCGGTTATGATTGGTGCTTCCCAAATCCAGCCCCCAATTGTTGACTTGCTGCTGGCATATAAAACGAGCTTCGTTCACACCCAATTTCAATTGTTTTTGAGAAGTTTCCCTTGCATTTCTGCCAATTCTTACTTAAGTAGAGTCAATTCCTATCAAACTCCTTTTAAAATTCGGTATCCACTGTGCACTTTGCAGCCTACTCTTTCTCATCGCAAAATCCCATTTTCAAATTGCACTTTAAAAGCTGTACAGATCTGTGACAGGAAATGGAAGAAAGAAAGAAAGAAAGAAGGAAGGAAGGAAGGGAGAAAGAAAGAAAGAAAGAAGGAAGGAAGGAAGGGAGAAAGAAAGAAAGAAAGAAAGAAAGAAAGAAAGAAAGAAAGAAAGAAAGAAAGAAAGAAAGAAAGAAAGAAGAAATGGATTTCAATTCAAGCCATTTAGCTTTCTGTGATTGTCAAGGTTTCTGGTGTCGAAATCTCCATCTCTAATCAGGCAGATATCAGAATTAATAGCATCCTAAATGTGTGAAGAAGAGAGCATGAATTCAGATGTGTCCTCTGAAAATTAGGGCTGGCTTTCATTGCTTCTTTTAAAGAAGTACCCAAAAAACATGTTAAATTCAGGAACAAGAGGTGACATGCTTAGTAATCAGGTTAAAAATGTGGATTTCCTCCATGATAACATTATGGCATCCTCCTGCGTAAGAACAGTTATCCCCGTATTCTTGCCAACTCCACCCGTGGGCCACTCCTTTGATTAATTAGTCATTCTTCAAAAGTTATTTGCATTAGCTAATCTGTGCTTCTGATAAACAGCGAGGTCCCATTTCCCTACTGAAATGTTCTGTAAAAATGGAAGTTGTATGCAAATACTTTATAAGGGATTAATATTCAAAGGTTAATGATGAGAAACAAAATTGGCACTTGGGTTTATCACAGCAAGTGTCAGACTGAAACTGCACAGAGAAACATTTGCATTTTTGCAAATTGTAAAAATGTGTGTGTGGGAGAGACAAAGTCACTTCTTGTTTTAGCAGCTTACAAAACCCACACAGGAAACCCTCGGTGCTAGACTGTACTATATACAGGCTGGCTTCTCTTATATGTAGGTTGTCCTTGACTTATGACTTTAAAAGTTTAATTTTCCTTTTTTAAAAACTTTTTGAAGTTTCAACAACCTTGGAAAGGATGCATTAGAGCCATAAAACACTTCCAGACATTGAAAAATGTCCTACACACAACCCACAGTCACATGACTTCATTTCAGGAGCTTACCAACTGGATCGTATTTACAATTAATAGTAGCAACCCACAGTCATGTGATCTTGATCTGCCATGTTTTTTTGCCATTTTCCAATGAGTTTGAGGGTTTTTTGCCAGTTTATGGGGAAAAAACCCCATCCATTTTGCTTAATTTTGCGAGCTGGGGTGGCGCAGCAGGTAGAGCACTGTACTGCAGGCCACTGAAGCTGACTGTAGATCTGTAGGTCAGCGGTTCAAATCTCATCACCAGCTCAAGGTTGACTCAGCCTTCTATCCTTCCGTGGTGGGTAAAACGAGGACCCGGATTGTGGGGGTAATAGGCTGGCTCTGTTAAAAAGTGCTATTGCTAACATGTTGTAAGCCGCCCTGAGTCTAAGGAGAAGGGCGGCATAAAAATCTAATGAATGAATAAATAAAATAAATAAATAATGACCACATGATTCAGATCTACAACCAGTGAAGGGCTACCAAAATTTTTACTACCACACTGTGTGCATGGCTTATGCAGGACGCCCTGCATTTTCTTTCAGAATATTTCAGTGTAAATTGGGTTTTCTGAGGTGGAGCTCCATTTTTGCTACCCCACTGCGTTCCCCCGGTCGGGGCAGTAGCCCACCCCTGCCTACAACCATATGGTTAACTTAGCAACAGCCATAAAAAAAGGATTCAAAAATTGGGCCTGGTCACTTGACTGCTTTGACTTATGACCGCAACAACTTACAGCCAAAATCCCGCTCCCAATTGTGGCTGTAAGTCAATGGCTACCTGTTGTGATGTTGAGGAATCCTGAGTAATTGAAATATATTTTAAAACAACTTCCATGTTGATGTGATATTGTTAAGTCAATGGGCAAGGAGGTGAAAGCCAGACAGTCCAAAAAAACTCATTTCATCTTGGGCCAGTATATCTGGATCTGATAGTCCTGCCACATGTAATCAAGGTGTGGTAAAACACACACTTTTTTTTTCTGCTCAGGAAAGGAACAACAAATGCCTTTGGGTATTTCATGTGGTTTTCACTGTATTTTTAGCTCTTACCCATACTGGAAAGCAAAGGATTCCTTCTCTGATTAAAATTTCTGTTTGTTCCTTCATATTCTACTCCTTGAAGCTTTTTCAATATATTTGCAGTGCACCCACATTTTGGCAAAGGGTTGCTGGAACCAGTGGCAGTGTTAGATATGAGGTTTACTAGTAGCAAGCAAATATTTCCTGTGTGTGAGAGAGAGACTGTGGAAAAGTGGAAGGTGAGCAATTTTGTTTATCTGAGAAGAGGCCATGTATTGTAAGAAACATGAGAAGAAAGGGTTTAAGAAGGGACTGTTCCAGTCTCATTATAACTCAGGTTGGGATTTAATCTCCCCTGTTTTCAAGACTCTGTATATCATCCTTTAAAGACTCTTAAAGGAGCCGTCCTGCTTCCTTGCTAATGTCAGTTACTTGGGGCTTGATTATATGACTATTAGCCCACTGTCATCCTCTGCAGCTATAATTCTACACTTGCAAAAATAAAAAGGAGGGGTGTTTGGTTTTTCAGACTAATTGATGGAGAAGGTTTTTAATTGTGCACTATCTCAGATGCTCATTTGGAAAGTGGTCTTCTCTCTGCTTTAACTTGTATGCTATAACATGCTATGTTTCTTGATACTTTGTTGTTGTTTTTTAATGCTAATGCATAAACAGGATTCAAATAATGGAAATTTTGTTTTGTTTTTAAATAAACCTTCCCCTTTAGATTAATCTCTCCCTAGAAACACAGTTTGTTTGCTTGTGTGTAAGGTAGCACCAGTTTTCAAAAATTTAAGTCGTACGTTCAGCTGCTCAATATAAGATTCTTTTTGTTTAAGGTACTTTTGCTTTTTTTAAAAACAGGAGCAAAAGATGATTAGAAGGCCAGCTCTTTCTGAGAGCTAATAGTACTATAGTTGCAGGCTTTGCTTAAGCCATGTTGGTTTCTTTTATCCATTTTCTGTCTGCAAATATCCTTAGGTTCAAAAGGCTATGCACATGATGTAATTAAATGTATTTTCTCCTGCTTCCTAATCTTTTTGGAGAAGGAGTTTGGTGTGGCTTCTGTTTCCTGTGTCCACAAACCTGTGTTCTAGTGAATAATTTGGTCTTAAGAGAGAACACAATTTAGTAAATTCCAAGTCTAATTCCAAGTCTAATGATACTTTATTCAAATCCACTAATTGTTGAGATGTCAATATAACATGGACCTGTTTACCCATGAAAAGTTTACACGGTGAGATAATACCAGTTCAAACCAGGGGTGAAATTATTATTATTACTATTTATTGGATTTGTATGCCGCCCCTCTCCGCAGAAATGCTCCCTGTTCACTCGTGCCTGTTGGTTGTCAGAGAGCTTGTTGCAAAAAGAGTATGAGGCCCCACCCACTTGTCTGGATGCCGCCATGTGGGTTCATTCATTCATTCATTTATTGGATTTGTATGCCACCCCTCTCCGCAGACTCTTTTACCCTCTGTACATGCACAGAACACTTTGCGCAAGTGCAGAGAGTAAAAGAACCCAAATGGTGGCGTCTGGACATGTGGGTGTAGCTCTGCACTCCCTTCGCAACTGGTTCTCCAATGACCGACAGGCACGAGTGAACTAGGAGCATTTCCCCCTTGGTTTAAACCCCGTGTTTCTGGGTGACTGGCATTATTACTTTGGACCAGCTCAACTCAGTGATAGTGTTTTTTAAAATATTCACAGAATCAAAAAAAAAAGTTTAATCACTGAATATTTTTCTAACTGTTTATTCAACTTAGGTCCTTATAATTTGATATGTTTGATCCAGATCACTTTTTCTGAAGTCACTCAGTGACTCAGTGAATCTCATATATTTTGGGCTTGTCCTATTATTATCTCATTCTGGGATGATTATTATCTCCTTCTTGCTAATATGACCAGATTGATTGCTCTGCATTGAAATAGATTGAGGGACTCCCTTTCCTCAGATATATCTACTTGTCCCGTTCAATACAACAGGAGTGACATGTTTAGGTTTCATTTATTAGGGAAAGTCATCTGACAGGGGCCAGGAAAATAGCTTTTTAAAGTCTAAGTACTATTGCTATTTTAGGTTATTCTGGCCTAGAGCTCCAGGACCAGCATCAGGAATGGATCCTACAGGATGAAAATGCCTGAAGGCAGTGATGGGCTACCAAAAGTTTTACTACCACATTGTGGGCATGGCTTATGCATTTTGTTTCAACATCTTTCAGTGCAAATTGCGTGCTCTGGGGAGGAGCTCCAAATTTTGCTACCGGAACTGCATTCCTGACCATTCCCATAGGAGCCCATCACTGCCTGAAGGTATCAAATGTTATAATTCAACAGGGGTGGTTGTTGCAAAAGGCTGGAAGAAGATGAGAGTCTATCTGAGCAAAACAGCCTTGGCAAATGCCATCTTCAGTATTGTTTTGGATGTTGTTAGCTCACAAATGTTGCTAGATGCTGGAGCCTGCCAGCTCTGCTATGCCTATAGAAGTTCCCATTCCGGGATTGGATAATGGTCATCTTGTCCAAATAGTCTATCTCTCTCAGTAGCTTGGACAGGATGCTGGTGAGGAAAGGAAACTCCCTTCCCCCACCCTCTGGCAATGCACGCAGCCAGCTGTGCAAAATGTGTAATGCTGACTAAGACTTTCTTGCATAAAACCTTGTTGGTAAGCAGCTTGAAACTTGTAGTGCATTCCCCCTGCTGGCATATGTCAAAGTGCTTTTCCTTACTTGAACAAGTTGCAAATGCTTTACAGAAATCACTCAACATTATCTGTAGTATCATGCCACTGAGGTGTCTCGTTGCATGAGTTGGAGCAGGAAACTGCAAGCAGATGCCTTCTTTCTCCCCTACTATTTCTAAGTCTTTTAATAAGCCTATGACCTTGATTGGCCAAAAAGAAACAAACAGGTGAAAGGTAGTGGAATGTGCCCATAGAGAAGAATATTTGTAGCTCAGGGTTGAGATGTAGGCCCTTGGTGATTTTCTTGCAGATGTGTTGAATTTATATTTACCAATAAAGAAATAAAGTGCAGCGTAGTGTAGATCTATTTCAAGCTTTTTAACACTCATCAGCTAGTCTTTTGGGATTTGGACCTGGGCTACTTGCATATTAGGTAGATGTATTTACCTCTACATTAAGCCATGGGCTCACCTTGCTTTGTTGGCTATACCAGGGAGAGATTAAGTTTTTTTTCTTGTGAGACTAGTCTACAGTATGCTCTGTCCCATATTTGGGTAAACCAGATTTCCCTGATAGAGAAAAATCACTTTTCATGCAGATGTTTTATTACCCAACTAGGCAACATCAGCAGTGTATTGATGGACCTTTCTGGAATTTGTGGGAACATATCTCCCACGTAATTTCCTCTCATATAGA